>NW_026897846.1:0-38313 GCF_033153095.1 Gastrolobium bilobum | reverse complement strand
AGAATAAAAAGAAAAAGAAAAATTAAATACAAATGTTGCATTCTTATTTGAAACACCACTAATACGGGGATCGTAATAAATTTTTCCACTTTGTAATATCTTTTTCCCTTTTTGTGTGCTTTATTTTTTTGTACCATTTCTTTTTTTTTCTTTCTCTCTATTATAGAGTGAAAAAAATAAAAAAATAAATAAATACAAGTGTTGCATTCTTATTGGAAGGACCACAAATACGGGGATCATAATAAATTTTTCCACTTTGTGTGTACCATTTCTTTTTTTTTCTATCTCTCTCTATTGGACGGAGAAAAAAAGAAAAAAAAGAAAAAATAAACAAATACAAGTGTTGCATTCTTATTGGAAAGACCACAAATACGTGGATCATAATAAATTTTTCCACTTTGTGCTATCTTTTTCTCTTTTTGTGTGCTTTATTTTTTCTGTACCATTTCTTTTTTTTCTTTTTCTCTATATTGGAGAGAGAAAAAATGAAAAATAAAAAAAATAAATACAAGTGTTGCATTCTTATTGGAAGGACCACAAATACGAGGATCATAATAATTTTAATAAATTTTTCCACATTGTGCTATCTTTTCCCCTTTTGTGCGCTTTATTTTTTCTGTACCATTTCTATTCTTTTCTTTTTCTTTCTCTCTCTATTGGAGAGAGAAAAAATAAAAAAGAAATACAAGTGTTGCATTCTTATTGGAAGGACCACAAATACGGGGATCGTAATAAATTTTTCCACTTTGTACTATCTTTTCCCCTTTTTGTGTGCTTTATTTTTTCTATACCATTTCTTTTTTATTCTTTCTCTCTCTCTATTTCAGAGAGAAAAAAACAAAAAAAAATAAATACAAGTGTTGCATTCTTATTGGAAGGACCACAAATACGGGGATCATAATAAATTTTTCCACTTTGTGATATCTTTTCCCCTTCTTGTGTGCTTTATTTTTTCTGTACCATTTCTTTTTTTTCTTTCTCTCTCTATTGGAGAGAAAAAAATAGAAAAAATAAATAAATACAAGTGTTGCATTCTTATTGGAAGGACCACAAATACGGGGATCATAATAAATTTTTCCACTTTGTGCTATCTTTTCCCCTTCTTGTGTGCTTTATTTTTTCTGTACCATTTCTTTTTTTTCTTTCTCTCTCTATTGGAGAGAAAAAAAAAGAAAAAAAAATTAATACAAGTGTTGCATTCTTATTGGAAGGACCACAAATACGGGGATCATAATAAATTTTTCTACTTTGTGCTATCTTTTCCGCTTTTTGTGTGCTTTATTTTTCTGTACCATTTCTTTTTTTTTTTCTTTCTCTCTGTATTGGAGAGAGAAAAAAAGAAAAAAAAAATACAAGTGTTGCATTCTTATTGGAAGGTCCACAAATATGGGGATCATAATAAATTTTTCCACATTGTGCTATCTTTTCCCCTTTTGTGTGCTTTATTTTTTCTGTACCATTTCTTTTCTTTTCTTTTTCTCTCTCGATTGGACAGAGAGAAAAAGAAAAAAGAAATACAAGTGTTGCATTCTTATTGGAAGGACCACAAATACGGGGATCGTAATAAATTTTTCCACTTTGTGCTATCTTTTCCCCTTTTTGTGTGCTTTATTTTTTCTATACCATTTCTTTTTTTTCTTTCTCTCTCTCTATTGCAGAGAGAAAAAAAGAAAAATAAATAAATACAAGTGTTGCATTCTTATTGGAAGGACCACAAATACGGGGATTATAATAAATTTTTCCACTTTGTGCTATCTTTTCCTCTTCTTGTGTGCTTTATTTTTTCTGTACCATTTCTTTTTTTCTTTCTCTCTCTATTGGAGAGAAAAAAATAGAAAAAATAAATAAATACAAGTGTTGCATTCTTATTGGAAGGACCATAAATACGGGGTTCATAATAAATTTTTCCACTTTGTGCTATCTTTTCCCCTTTTTGTGTGCTTTATTTTGTCTGTACCATTTCTTTTTTTTTCTTTCTCTCTCTATTGGACAAAGAAAAAAATAAAAAAATAAAAAATAAATAAATACAAGTGTTGCATTCTTATTGGAAGGACCACAAATACGGGGATCATAATAAATTTTTCCACTTTGTGCTATCTTTTCCCCTTTTTGTGTGCTTTATTTTTTCTGTACCATTTCTTTTTTTTTCTTTCTCTCTCTATTGGACGGAGAAAAAAAGAAAAAAAAGAAAAAAATAAATAAATACAAGTGTTGCATTCTTATTGGAAGGACCACAAATACGGGGATCATAATAAATTTTTCCACTTTGTGCTATATTTTCCACTTTTTTGTGTTTTTATTTTTTCAGAACCATTTCTTTTCTTTTCTTTTCTTTCTCTCTCTATTGGAGAGAGAAAAAATAAAAAAATAAAAAAATAAATAAATACAAGTGTTGCATTCTTATTGCAAGGACCACAAATACGGGGATCATAATAAATTTTTCCACTTTGTGCTATCTTTTCCCCTTTTTGTGTGCTTTATTTTTTCTGTACCATTTCTTTTTTTTCTTTCTCTCTCTATGGCAGAGAGAAAAAAAGAAAAAAAATAAATACAAGTGTTGCATTCTTATTGGAAGGACCAGAAATACGGGGATCATAATAAATTTTTCCACTTTTTGCTATCTTTTCCCCTTCTTGTGTGCTTTATTTTTTCTGTAACATTTCTTTTTTTTCTTTCTCTCTCTATTGGAGAGAAAAAAATAGAAAAAAAATTAAATACAAGTGTTGCATTCTTATTGGAAGGACCACAAATACAGAGATCATAATAAATTTTTCCACTTTGAGCTGTATTTTCCCCTTTTTGTGTGTTTTTACTTTTTCTGTACCATTTCTTTTCTTTTCTTTTCTTTCTCTCTCTATTGGAGAGAGAAAAAAATAAAAAAATACAAGTGTTGCATTATTATTGGAAGGACCACAAATACGGGGATCATAATAAATTTTTCCATTTTGTGCTATCTTTTCCCCTTCTTGTGTGCTTTTTTTTTCTGTACCATTTCTTTTTTTTCTTTCTCTCTCTATTGGAGAGAAAAAAATAGAAAAAAAATAAATACAAGTGTTGCATTCTTATTGGAAGTACCACAAATACGGGGATCATATAAATTTTTCTACTTTGTGCTATCTTTTCCCCTTTTTGTATGCTTTATTTTTTCTATACCATTTTTTTTTTCTCTCTCTCTATTGCAGAGAGAAAAAAAGAAAAAAAAAATACAAGTGTTAAATTCTTATTGGAAGGACCACAAATACGGGGATCATAATAAATTTTTCCACTTTGTGCTATCTTTTTCCCTTTTTGTGTGCTTTATTTTTTCTGTACCATTTCTTTTTTTTCCTTTCTCTCTCTATTGGACAGAGAAAAAAAGAAAAAAAAATAAATACAAGTGTTGCATTCTTATTGGAAGGACCACAAATACGGGGATGATAATACATTTTTCCACTTTGTGCTATCTTTTCCCCTTCTTGTGTGCTTTATTTTTTCTGTACCATTTCTTTTTTTTCTCTCTCTCTATTGGAGAGAAAAAAAAGAAAAAAAAATAAATATAAGTGTTGCATTCTTATTGGAAGGACCACAAATACGGGGATCATAATAAATTTTTCCACTTTGTGCTATCTTTTCCCCTTTTTGTGTGCTTTATTTTTTCTGTACCATTTCTTTTTTTTCTTTCTCTCTCTCTATTGCAGAGAGAAAAAAAGAAAAAAAATAAATACAAGTGTTGCATTCTTATTGGAAGAACCACAAATACGGGTATCATAATAAATTTTTCCACTTTTTGCTATCTTTTCCCCTTCTTGTGTGCTTTATTTTTTCTGTACCATTTCTTTTTTTTCTTTCTCTCTCTATTGGAGAGAAAAAAATAGAAAAAAATTAAATACAAGTGTTGCATTCTTATTGGAAGGACCACAAATACGGGGATCATAACAAATTTTTCCACTTTGTGATATCTTTTCCCCTTTTTGTGTGCTTTATTTTTTCTATACCATTTCTTTTTTTTTCTTTCTCTCTCTCTATTGCAGAGAGAAAAAAAGAAAAATAAATAAATACAAGTGTTGCATTCTTATTGGAAGGACCACAAATACGGGGATCATAATAAATTTTTCCACTTTGTGCTATCTTTTCCCTTCTTGTGTGCTTTATTTTTTCTGTACCATTTCTTTTTTTTCTTTCTCTCTATTGGAGAGAAAAAAATAGAAAAAATAAATAAATACAAGTGTTGCATTCTTATTGGAAGGACCACAATTACGGGGATCATAATAAATTTTTCCACTTTGTGCTATCTTTTTCACTTTTTGTGTGCTTTATTTTTTCTGTACCATTTCTTTTTTTTTCTTTCTCTCTATATTGGAGAGAGAGAAAAAAAAAATACAAGTGTTGCATTCTTATTGGAAGGTCCACAAATATGGGGATCATAATAAATTTTTCCACATTGTGTTATCTTTTCCCCTTTTGTGTGCTTTATTCTTTTTGTACCATTTCTTTTCTTTTCTTTTTCTTTCTCTCTCTATTGGAGAGAGAAAAAAAGAAAAAAGAAATACAAGTGTTGCATTCTTATTGGAAGGACCACAAATACGGGGATCATAATAAATTTTTCCACTTTGTGCTATCTTTTCCCCTTTTTGTGTGCTTTATTTTTTATGTACAATTTCTTTTTTTTTTCTTTCTCTCTCTATTGCAGAGAGAAAAAAATAAAAAAAAATAAATACAAGTGTTGCATTCTTATTGGAAGGACCACAAATACGGGGATCATAATAAATTTTTCCACTTTGTGCTATCTTTTTCCCTTCTTGTGTGCTTTATTTTTCTGTACCATTTCTTTTTTTTCTTTCTCTCTCTATTGGAGAGAGAAATAAAGAAAAAAAAATAAATACAAGTGTTGCATTCTTATTGGAAGGACCACAAATACGGGGATCATAATAAATTTTTCCACTTTGTGCTATATTTTTCCCTTTTTGTGTGTTTTTATTTACTATACCATTTCTTTTCTTCTCTATTCTTTCTCTCTCTCTCTATTGGAGAGAGAAAATAAAAAAAAATAAAAAAATAAAAAGTAAATAAATACAAGTGTTGCATTCTTATTGGAAGGACCACAAATACGGGGATCATAATAAATTTTTCCACTTTGTGCTATCCTTTCCCCTTTTTGTGTGCTTTATTTTTTCTGTACCATTTTTTTTTCTATCTCTCTCTATTGGACGGAGAAAAAAAGAAAAAAAAGAAAAAAAAGAAATAAATACAAGTGTTCCATTCTTATTGGAAGGACCACAAATACGGGGATCATAATAAATTTTTCCACTTTGTGCTATCTTTTCCGCTTTTTGTGTGCTTTATTTTTTCTGTACCATTTCTTTTTTTTCTTTCTCTCTATTATAGAGAGAAAAAAAGAAAAAAGAAAATAAATACAAGTGTTACATTCTTATTGGAAGGACCACAAATACGGGGATCATAATAAATTTTTCCACTTTGTGCTATTTTTTCCCTTTTTGTGTGCTTTATTTTTTCTGTACCATTTCTTTTTTTTTATTTCTCTCTGTATTGGAGAGAGAAAAAAAGATAAAAAAAAATACAAGTGTTGCATTCTTATTGGAAGGTCCACAAATATGGAGATCATAATAAATTTTTCCGCATTGTGCTATCTTTTCCCCTTTTGTGTGCTTTATTTTTTCTGTACCATTTCTATTCTTTTCTTTTTCTTTCTCTCTCTATTGGAGAGAGAAAAAATAAAAAATAAATACAAGTGTTGCATTCTTATTGGAAGGACCACAAATACGGGGATCGTAATAAATTTTTCCACTTTGTACTATCTTTTCCCCTTTTTGTGTGCTTTATTTTTTCTATACCATTTCTTTTTTTTTTCTTTCTCTCTCTATTGGAACGAGAGAAAAAGAAAAAAAAGAAAAATAAATAAATACAAGTGTTGCATTCTTATTGGAAGGACCACAAATACGGGGATCATAATAAATTTTTCCACTTTGTGCTATCTTTTCCCCTTCTTGTGTGCTTTATTTTTTTTGTACCATTTCTTTTTTTTCTTTCTCTCTCTATTGGAGAGAAAAAAATAGAAAAAATAAATAAATACAAGTGTTGCATTCTTATTGGAAGGACCACAAATACGGGGATCATAATAAATTTTTCCACTTTGTGCTATCTTTTTCTCTTTTTGTGTGCTTTATTTTTTCTGTACCATTTCTTTTTTTTTTCTTTCTCTCTCTATTGGACGGAGAAAATAGAAAAAAGAAAAATAAATAAATACAAGTGTTGCATTCTTATTGGAAGAACCACTAATACGGGGATGATAATACATTTTTCCACTTTGAGCTATCTTTTCCCCTTCTTGTGTGCTTTATTTTTTCTGTACCATTTCTTTTTTTTTCTTTCTCTCTCTATTGGAGAGAAAAAAAAAGAAAAAAGAAATAAATATAAGTGTTGCATTCTTATTGGAAGGACCACAAATACGGGGATCATAACAATTTTTTCCACATTGTGCTATATTTTCCCCTTTTTGTGTGTTTTTATTTTTTCTGTACCATTTCTTTTTTTTTTCTTTCTCTCTGTATTGGAGAGAGAAAAAAAGAAAAAAAATAAATACAAGTGTTGCATTCTTATTGGAAGGTCCACAAATATGGGGATCATAATAAATTTTTCCACATTGTGCTATCTTTTCCCCTTTTGTGTGCTTTATTTTTACTGTACCATTTCGATTCTTTTCTTTTTTTTCTCTCTCTATTGGAGAGAGAAAAAAAGAAAAAAGAAATACAAGTGTTGCATTCTTATTGGAAGGACCACAAATACGGGGATCGTAATAAATTTTTCCACTTTGTGCTATCTTTTCCCCTTTTTGTGTGCTTTATTTTTTCTATACCATTTCTTTTTTTTTCTTTCTCTCTCTCTATTGCAGAGAGAAAAAAAGAAAAATAAATAAATACAAGTGTTGCATTCTTATTGGAAGGACCACAAAAACAGGGATTATAATAAATTTTTCCACTTTGTGCTATCTTTTCCTTTTCTTGTGTGCTTTATTTTTTCTGTACCATTTCTTGTTTTCTTTCTCTCTCTATTGGGGAGAAAAAATAGAAAAAATAAATAAATACAAGTGTTGCATTCTTATTGGAAGGACCCCAAATACGGGGATCATAATAAATTTTTCCACTTTGTGCTATCTTTTTCCCTTTTGTGTGCTTTATTTTTTCTGTACCATTTCTTTTTTTTTCTTTCTCTCTCTATTGGAGAGAAAAAAAAGAAAAAATAAATAAATATAAGTGTTGCATTCTTAGTGGAAGGACCACAAATACGGGGATCATAATAAATTTTTCCACTTTGTGCTATCTTTTCCCCTTTTTGTGTGCTTTATTTTTTCTGTACCATTTCTTTTTTTTTCTTTCTCTCTATTGGACGGAGAAAAAAAAAAAAAAAAAAAAATAAATAAATACAAGTGTTGCATTCTTATTGGAAGGACCACAAATACGGGGATCATAATAAATTTTTCCACTTTGTGCTATCTTTTCCACTTTTTTGTGTTTTTATTTTTTCGGAACCATTTCTTTTCTTTTCTTTTCTTTCTCTCTCTATTGGAGAGAGAAAAAATAAAAAATAAAAAAATAAATAAATACAAGTGTTGCATTCTTATTGAAGGACCACAAATACGGGGATCATAATAAATTTTTCCACTTTGTGCTATCTTTTCCCTTTTTTGTGTGCTTTATTTTTTCTGTACCATTTCTTTTTTTTCTTTCTCTCTCTCTATTGCAGAGAGAAAAAAAGAAAAAAAAATAAATACAAGTGTTGCATTCTTATTGGAAGGAGCAGAAATACGGTGATCAAAATAAATTTTTCCACTTTTTACTATCTTTTCCCCTTCTTGTGTGCTTTATTTTTTCTATAACATTTCTTTTTTTTCTTTCTCTCTCTATTGGAGAGAAAAAAATAGAAAAAAAATTAGATACAAGTGTTGCATTCTTATTGGAAGAACCACAAATACAGAGATCATAATCAAATTTTTCCACTTTGAGCTATATTTTCCCCTTTTTGTGTGTTTTTACTTTTTCTGTACCATTTCTTTTCTTTTCTTTCTCTCTCTATTGGAGAGAGAAAAAATAAAAATAAAAAAATAAAAAAATACAAGTGTTTCATTCTTATTGGAAGGACCACAAATACGGGGATCGTAATAAATTTTTCCACTTTGTACTATCTTTTCCCCTTTTTGTGTGCTTTATTTTTTATGTACAATTTCTTTTTTTTCTTTCTCTCTCTATTGCAGAGAGAAAAAAAGAAAAAGAAATAAATACAAGTGTTGCATTCTTATTGGAAGGTCCACAAATATGGGGATCATAATAAATTTTTCCACATTGTGCTATCTTTTCCCCTTTTGTGTGCTTTATTCTTTTTGTACCATTTCTTTTCTTTTCTATTTCTTTCTCTCTCTATTGGAGAGAGCAAAAAGAAAAAAGAAATACAAGTGTTGCATTCTTATTGGAAGGACCACAAATACGGGGATCATAATAAATTTTTCCACTTTGTGCTATCTTTTCCCATTCTTGTGTGCTTTATTTTTCTGTACCATTTCTTTTTTTCTTTCTCTCTCTATTGGAGAAAAAAAAATAGAAAAAAAAATAAATACAAGCGTTGCATTCTTATTGGAAGGACCACAAATACGGGGATCATAATAAATTTTTCCACATTGTGCTATATTTTCCCCTTTTGTGTGTTTTTATTTTTTCTGTACCATTTCTTTTCTTTTCTTTTCTTTCTCTCTCTCTATTGGAGAGAAAAAAAAATAAAAATAAAAATACAACTGTTGCATTCTTATTGGAAGGACCACAAATACGGGGATCATAATAAATTTTTCCACTTTGTGCTATCTTTTCCCATTCTTGTGTGTTTTATTTTTCTGTACCATTTCTTTTTTTTCTTTCTCTCTCTATTGGACAGACAAAAATAGAGAAAAAAAAAATACAAGTGTTGCATTCTTATTAGAAGGACCACAAATACAGGGATCATAATAAATTTTTCCTCTTTGTGTTATCTTTTCCTCTTTTTGTGTGCTTTATTTTTTCTGTACCATTTCTTTTTTTTTCTTTCTCTCTCTCTATTGCAGAGAGAAAAAAAGAAAAAAATAAATACAAGTGTTGCATTCTTATTTGAAGGACCAGAAATACGGGGATCATAATAAATTTTTCCACTTTTTGCTATCTTTTCCCCTTCTTTTGTGCTTTATTTTTTCTGTACCATTTCTTTTTTTTCTTTCTCTCTCTATTGGAGAGAAAAAAATAGAAAAAAAATAAATAAATACAAGTGTTGCATTCTTATTGGAAGGACCACAAATACAGGGATCATAATAAATTTTTCCACTTTGTGCTATCTTTTCCCATTCTTGTGTGCTTTATTTTTCTGTACCATTTCTTTTTTTCTTTCTCTCTCTCTATTGCAGAGAGAAAAAAAGAAAAAAAAATAAATACAAGTGTTGCATTCTTATTGGAAGGACCACAAATACGGGGATCATAATAAATTTTTCCACTTTGTGCTATCTTTTCCCATTCTTGTGTGCTTTATTTTTCTGTACCATTTCTTTTTTTCTTTCTCTCTCTATTGGAGAGAAAAAATAGAAAAATAAATAAATACAAGCGTTGCATTCTTATTGGAAGGACCACAAATACGGGGATCATAATAAATTTTTCCACATTGTGCTTTATTTTCCCCTTTTTGTGTGTTTTTATTTTTTCTGTACCATTTCTTTTCTTTTCTTTTCTTTCTCTCTCTCTATTGGAGAGAAAAAAAAATAAAAAAATAAAAATACAACTGTTGCATTCTTATTGGAAGGACCACAAATACGGGGATCATAATAAATTTTTCCACTTTGTACTATCTTTTCCCATTCTTGTGTGTTTTATTTTTCTGTACCATTTCTTTTTTTTCTTTCTCTATTGGACAGACAAAAATAGAGAAAAAAAAAATACAAGTGTTGCATTCTTATTAGAAGGACCACAAATACAGGGATCATAATAAATTTTTCCTCTTTGTGCTATCTTTTCCCCTTTTTGTGTGCTTTATTTTTTCTGTACCATTTCTTTTTTTTTCTTTCTCTCTGTATTGGAGAGAGAAAAAAAGAAAAAAATACAAGTGTTGCATTCTTATTGGAAGGTCAACAAATATGGGGATCATAATAAATTTTTCCACATTGTGCTATCTTTTCCCCTTTTGTGTGCTTTATTCTTTTTGTACCATTTCTTTTCTTTTCTTTTTCTTTCTCTCTCTATTGGAGAGAGAAAAAAAAGAAAAAAGAAATACAAGTGTTGCATTCTTATTGGAAGGACCACAAATACGGGGATCATAATAAATTTTTCCACTTTGTGCTATCTTTTCCCATTCTTGTGTGCTTTATTTTTCTGTACCATTTCTTTTTTTCTTTCTCTCTCTATTGGAGAGAAAAAAATAGAAAAAAAAATAAATACAAGCGTTGCATTCTTATTGGAAGGACCACAAATACGGGGATCATAATAAATTTTTCCACATTGTGCTATATTTTCCCCTTTTTGTGTGTTTTTATTTTTTCTGTACCATTTCTTTTCTTTTCTTTTATTTCTCTCTCTCTATTGGAGAGAAAAAAAAATAAAAATAAAAATACAACTGTTGCATTCTTATTGGAAGGACCACAAATACGGGGATCATAATAAATTTTTCCACTTTGTGCTATCTTTTCCCATTCTTGTGTGTTTTATTTTTCTGTACCATTTCTTTTTTTTCTTTCTCTCTCTATTGGACAGACAAAAATAGAGAAAAAAAAATACAAGTGTTGCATTCTTATTAGAAGGACCACAAATACAGGGATCATAATAAATTTTTCCTCTTTGTGTTATCTTTTCCTCTTTTTGTGTGCTTTATTTTTTCTGTACCATTTCTTTTTTTTTCTTTCTCTCTATTGGAGAGAGAAAAAAAAAAAAAAAATAAATACAAGTGTTGCATTGTTATTGGAAGGACCACAAATACGGGGATCATAATAAATTTTTCCACTTTGTGCTATCTTTTCCCCTTTTGTGTGCTTTATTTTTTCTGTACCATTTCTTTTTTTTCTTTCTCTCTCTATTGGAGAGAGAAAAAAAGAAAAATAAAAAAATACAAGTGTTGCATTCTTATTGGAAGGACCACAAATACGGGATCATAATAAATTTTTCCACTTTGTGCTATCTTTTCCCCTTTTTGTGTGCTTTATTTTTTCTGTACAATTTCTTTTTTTTTTCTTTCTCTCTATTGCAGAGAGAAAAAAAGAAAAAAAATAAATACAAGTGTTGCATTCTTATTGGAAGGACCACAAATACGGGGATCATAATAAATTTTTCCACTTTGTGCTATCTTTTCCCATTCTTGTGTGCTTTATTTTTCTGTACCATTTCTTTTTTTCTTTCTCTCTCTATTGGAGAGAAAAAAATAGAAAAAAAAATAAATACAAGCGTTGCATTCTTATTGGAAGGACCACAAATACGGGGATCATAATAAATTTTTCCACATTGTGCTATCTTTTCCCCTTTTTGTGTGCTTTATTTTTTCTGTACCATTTCTTTTCTTTTCTTTTCTTTATCTCTCTCTATTGGAGAGAAAAAAAAATAAAAAAATAAAAATACAACTGTTGCATTCTTATTGGAAGGACCACAAATACGGGGATCATAATAAATTTTTCCACTTTGTGCTATCTTTTCCCATTCTTGTGTGTTTTATTTTTTCTGTACCATTTCTTTTTTTTCTTTCTCTCTTTATTGGACAGACAAAAATAGAGAAAAAAAAAAATACAAGTGTTGCATTCTTATTAGAAGGACCACAAATACGGGGATCATAATAAATTTTTCCACTTTGTGCTATCTTTTCCCCTTTTTGTGTGCTTTCTGTACCATTTCTTTTTTTTTCTTTCTCTCTCTATTGGAGAGAGAAAAAAAGTAAAAATAAGTACAAGTGTTGCATTCTTATTGGAAGGTCCACAAATATGGGGATCATAATAAATTTTTCCACATTGTGCTATCTTTTCCCCTTTTGTGTGCTTTATTCTTTTTGTACCATTTCTTTTCTTTTCTTTTTCTTTCTCTCTCTATTGGAGAGAGAAAAAAAGAAAAAAAAAATACAAGTGTTGCATTCTTATTGGAAGGACCACAAATACGGGGATCATAATAAATTTTTCCACTTTGTGCTATCTTTTCCCCTTTTTGTGTGCTTTATTTTTTGTGTACAATTTCTTTTTTTTCTTTCTCTCTCTATTGCAGAGAGAAAAAAAGAAAAAAAAAAATACAAGTGTTGCATTCTTATTGGAAGGACCACAAATACGGGGATCATAATAAATTTTTCCACTTTGTGCTATCTTTTCCCCTTTTGTGTGCTTTATTTTTTCTGTACCATTTCTTTTTTTTTCTTTCTCTCTGTATTGGAGAGAGAAAAAAAGAAAAAAAAAATACAAGTGTTGCATTCTTATTGGAAGGTCCACAAATATGGGGATCATAATAAATTTTTCCACATTGTGCTATCTTTTCCCCTTTTGTGTGCTTTATTCTTTTTGTACCATTTCTTTTCTTTTCTTTTTCTTTCTCTCTCTATTGGAGAGAGAAAAAAAAATAAAAAAAAAATAAGTACAAGTGTTGCATTCTTATTGGAAGGACCACAAATACGGGGATCATAATAAATTTTTCCACTTTGTGCTATCTTTTCCCCTTTTTGTGTGCTTTATTTTTTCTGTACCATTTCTTTTTTTTTCTTTCTCTCTGTATTGGAGAGAGAAAAAAAGAAAAAAAAAATACAAGTGTTGCATTCTTATTGGAAGGTCCACAAATATGGGGATCATAATAAATTTTTCCACATTGTGCTATCTTTTCCCCTTTTGTGTGCTTTATTTTTTCTGTACCATTTCTTTTCTTTTCTTTTTCTTTCTCTCTCTATTGGAGAGAGAAAAAAAAGAAAAAAGAAATACAAGTGTTGCATTCTTATTGGAAGGACCACAAATACGGGGATCATAATAAATTTTTCCACTTTGTGCTATCTTTTCCCCTTTTTGTGTGCTTTATTTTTTATGTACAATTTCTTTTTTTTTCTTTCTCTCTCTATTGCAGAGAGAAAAAAGAAAGAAAAAATACAAGTGTTGCATTCTTATTGGAAGGTCCACAAATATGGGGATCATAATAAATTTTTCCACATTGTGCTATCTTTTCCCCTTTTGTGTGCTTTATTCTTTTTGTACCATTTCTTTTCTTTTCTATTTCTTTCTCTCTCTATTGGAGAGAAAAAAAAGAAAAAAGAAATACAAGTGTTGCATTCTTATTGGAAGGACCACAAATACGGGGATCATAAGAAATTTTTCCACTTTGAGCTATCTTTTCCCCTTTTTGTGTGGTTTATTTTTTATGTACAATTTTTTTTTTAATACAATTGTTGCATTCTTATTGGAAGTACCACAAATACGGGGATCATCATAAATTTTTCCACTTTGTACTATATTTTCCCCTTTTGTGTGTTTTTATTTTTTCTGTACCGTTTCTTTTCTTTTCTTTTCTTTTCTTTTCTTTCTCTCTCTCTCTCTCTCTATTGGAGAGAAAAAAAAATAAAAAAATAAAAAATAAATACAAGTGTTGCATTCTTATTGGAAGGACCACAAATTCGGGGATCATAATAAATTTTTCCACTTTGTGCTATATTTTCCACTTTTTTGTGTTTTTATTTTTTCGTAACCATTTCTTTTCTTTTCTTTTCTTTCTCTCTCACTATTGGAAAAAGAAAAAATAAAAAATAAATAAATACAAGCGTTGCATTCTTATTGGAAGGACCACAAATACGGGGATCATAATAAATTTTTCCACTTTGTGCTATCTTTTTCCCTTTGTGTGTGCTTTATTTTTCTGTACCATTTCTTTTTTTTTCTTTCTCTCTCTTTTGGACAGAGAAAAAAAGAAAAAAAAGAAAAAGAAAAATAAATACAAGTGTTGTATTCTTATTGGAAGGACCACAAATACGCGGATCATAATAAATTTTTCCACTTTGTGCTATCTTTTCCCCTTTTTGTGTGCTTTACTTTTTCTGTACCATTTCTTTTTTTTTCTTTCTCTCTCTATTGGAGAGAGAAACAAAGAAAAAAATACAAGTGTTGCATTCTTATTGGAAGGACCACAAATACAGGGATCATAATAAATTTTTCCACTTTGCGCTATCTTTTCCCCTTTTTGTGTGCTTTATTTTTTCTGTACAATTTCTTTTTTTTTCTTTCTCTCTCTATTGGAGAGAGAAAAAAAGAAAAAAGAAATACAAGTGTTGCATTCTTATTGGAAGGACCACAAATACAGGGATCATAATAAATTTTTCCACTTTGCGCTATCTTTTCCCCTTTTTGTGTGCTTTATTTTTTCTGTACCATATTTTTTCTTTCTCTCTCTATTGGAGAGAGAAAAAAAGAAAAAGAAAAAAGAAATACAAGTGTTGCATTCTTATTGGAAGGACTACAAATACGGGGATCATAATAAATTTTTCCACTTTGTGCTATCTTTTCCCCTTTTTGTGTGCTTTATTTTTTCTGTACCATTTTTTTAATTTTTTTTTTCTTTCTCTCTATTGGAGAGAGAGAAAAATAAAAATAAAAAATAAATACAAGTGTTGCATTCTTATTGGAAGAACCACAAAGACGGGGATCATAATAAATTTTTCCACTTTGTGCTATATTTTCCCCTTTTCTGTGTTTTTATTTTTTCTGTACCATTTCTTTTTTTTTCTTTCTCTCTCTCTATTGGAGAGAGAAAAAAAGAAAAAAAAATAAATACAAGTGTTGCATTCTTATTGGAAGAACCACAAATACGGGGATCATAATAAATTTTTCCTCTTTGTGCTATCTTTTCCCCTTTTTGTGTGCTTTATTTTTTTTTAACATTTTTTTTCTTTATCTCTCTATTGGAGAGAGAAAAAAGAAAAGTAAAAAAATAAATAGAAGTGTTGCATTCTTATAGGAAGAACCACAAATACGAGGATCATAATAAGTTTTAATAAATTTTTCCGCTTTATGCTTTTTTACCCCTCTTTGTGTGCTTTATTTTTTCTGTACCATTTCTTCTTTTTTTTCTTTCTCTCTATTGGAGAGAAAAAAAAATTAAAAAAAATAAAAAGAAAAAATAAATACAAGTGTTGTATTCTTATTGGAAGGACCACAATTACGGGGATCATAATAAATTTTTCCACTTTGTGCTATCTTTTTCCCTTTGTGTGTGCTTTATTTTTCTGTACCATTTCTTTTTTTTTCTTTCTCTCTCTTTTGGACAGAGAAAAAAAGAAAAAAAAGAAAAAGAAAAATAAATACAACTGTTGTATTCTTATTGGAAGGACCACAAATACGGGGATCATAATAAATTTTTCCACTTTGTGCTATCTTTTCCTGTTTTTGTGTGCTTTATTTTTTCTGTACCATTTCTTTTTTTTTCTTTCTCTCTCTATTGGAGAGAGAAACAAAGAAAAAAATACAAGTGTTGCATTCTTATTGGAAGGACCACAAATACGGGGATCATAATAAATTTTTCCACTTTGTGCTATCTTTTCCCCTTTTTGTGTGCTTTATTTTTTCTGTACCATTTTTACTCTCTCTCTCTATTGGAGAGAGAAAAAAAGAAAAAGAAAAAAGAAATACAAGTGTTGCATTCTTATTGGAAGGACTACAAATACGGGGATCATAATAAATTTTTCCACTTTGTGCTATCTTTTCCCCTTTTTGTGTGCTTTATTTTTTCTGTACCATTTTTTCTCTTTCTCTCTATTGGAGAGAGAGAAAAATAAAAATAAAAAATAAATACAAGTGTTGCATTCTTATTGGAAGGACCACAAATACGGGGATCATCATAAATTTTTCCACTTTGTACTATATTTTCCCCTTTTGTGTGTTTTTATTTTTTCTGTACCGTTTCTTTTCTTTTCTTTTCTTTTCTTTTATTTTCTTTTCTTTCTCTCTCTATTGGAGAGAAAAAAAAATAAAAAAATAAAAAATAAATACAAGTGTTGCATTCTTATTGGAAGGACCACAAATTCGGGGATCATAATAAATTTTTCCACTTTGTGCTATCTTTTTCCCTTTGTGTGTGCTTTATTTTTCTGTACCATTTCTTTTTTTTTCTTTCTCTCTCTTTTGGACAGAGAAAAAAAGAAAAAAAAGAAAAAGAAAAATAAATACAACTGTTGTATTCTTATTGGAAGGACCACAAATACGGGGATCATAATAAATTTTTCCACTTTGTGCTATCTTTTCCTGTTTTTGTGTGCTTTATTTTTTCTGTACCATTTCTTTTTTTCTTTCTCTCTCTATTGGAGAGAGAAACAAAGAAAAAAATACAAGTGTTGCATTCTTATTGGAAGGACCACAAATACGGGGATCATAATAAATTTTTCCACTTTGTGCTATCTTTTCCCCTTTTTGTGTGCTTTATTTTTTCTGTACCATTTTTACTCTCTCTCTCTATTGGAGAGAGAAAAAAAGAAAAAGAAAAAAGAAATACAAGTGTTGCATTCTTATTGGAAGGACTACAAATACGGGGATCATAATAAATTTTTCCAATTTGTGCTATCTTTTCCCCTTTTTGTGTGCTTTATTTTTTCTGTACCATTTTTTCTCTTTCTCTCTATTGGAGAGAGAGAAAAATAAAAATAAAAAATAAATACAAGTGTTGCATTCTTATTGGAAGGACCACAAATACGGGGATCATCATAAATTTTTCCACTTTGTACTATATTTTCCCCTTTTGTGTGTTTTTATTTTTTCTGTACCATTTCGTTTCTTTTCTTTTCTTTTCTCTCTATTGGAGAGAAAAAAAAATAAAAAAATAAAAAATAAATACAAGTGTTGCATTCTTATTGGAAGAACCACAAATACGGGGATCATAATAAATTTTTCCTCTTTGTGCTATCTTTTCCCCTTTTTGTGTGCTTTATTTTTTTTTAACATTTTTTTTCTTTATCTCTCTATTGGAGAGAGAAAAAAGAAAAGTAAAAAAATAAATAGAAGTGTTGCATTCTTATGGGAAGAACCACAAATACGAGGATCATAATAAGTTTTAATAAATTTTTCCACTTTATGCTTTTTTACCCCTCTTTGTGTGCTTTATTTTTTCTGTACCATTTCTTCTTTTTTTTCTTTCTCTCTATTGGAGAGAAAAAAAATTAAAAAAAATAAAAAGAAAAAATAAATACAAGTGTTGTATTCTTATTGGAAGGACCACAATTACGGGGATCATAATAAATTTTTCCACTTTGTGCTATCTTTTTCCCTTTGTGTGTGCTTTATTTTTCTGTACCATTTCTTTTTTTTTCTTTCTCTCTCTTTTGGACAGAGAAAAAAAGAAAAAAAAAGAAAAAGAAAACTAAATACAAGTGTTTTATTCTTATTGGAAGGACCACAAATACGGGGATCATAATAAATTTTTCCACTTTGTGCTATCTTTTCCTGTTTTTGTGTGCTTTATTTTTTCTGTACCATTTCTTTTTTTTCTTTCTCTCTCTATTGGAGAGAGAAACAAAGAAAAAAATACAAGTGTTGCATTCTTATTGGAAGGACCACAAATACGGGGATCATAATAAATTTTTCCACTTTGTGCTATCTTTTCCCCTTTTTGTGTGCTTTATTTTTTCTGTACCATTTTTACTCTCTCTCTCTATTGGAGAGAGAAAAAAAAAAAAAGAAAAAAGAAATACAAGTGTTGCATTCTTATTGGAAGGACTACAAATACGGGGATCATAATAAATTTTTCCACTTTGTGCTATCTTTTCCCCTTTTTGTGTGCTTTATTTTTTCTGTACCATTTTTTCTCTTTCTCTCTATTGGAGAGAGAGAAAAATAAAAATAAAAAATAAATACAAGTGTTGCATTCTTATTGGAAGGACCACAAATACGGGGATCATCATAAATTTTTCCACTTTGTACTATATTTTCCCCTTTTGTGTGTTTTTATTTTTTCTGTACCGTTTCTTTTCTTTTCTTTTCTTTTCTTTTATTTTCTTTCTCTCTCTCTATTGGAGAGAAAAAAAAATAAAAAAATAAAAAATAAATACAAGTGTTGCATTCTTATTGGAAGGACCACAAATTCGGGGATCATAATAAATTTTTCCACTTTGTGCTATCTTTTTCCCTTTGTGTGTGCTTTATTTTTCTGTACCATTTCTTTTTTTTTCTTTCTCTCTCTTTTGGACAGAGAAAAAAAGAAAAAAAAGAAAAAGAAAAATAAATACAACTGTTGTATTCTTATTGGAAGGACCACAAATACGGGGATCATAATAAATTTTTCCACTTTGTGCTATCTTTTCCTGTTTTTGTGTGCTTTATTTTTTCTGTACCATTTCTTTTTTTTCTTTCTCTCTCTATTGGAGAGAGAAACAAAGAAAAAAATACAAGTGTTGCATTCTTATTGGAAGGACCACAAATACGGGGATCATAATAAATTTTTCCACTTTGTGCTATCTTTTCCCCTTTTTGTGTGCTTTATTTTTTCTGTACCATTTTTACTCTCTCTCTCTATTGGAGAGAGAAAAAAAGAAAAAGAAAAAAGAAATACAAGTGTTGCATTCTTATTGGAAGGACTACAAATACGGGGATCATAATAAATTTTTCCAATTTGTGCTATCTTTTCCCCTTTTTGTGTGCTTTATTTTTTCTGTACCATTTTTTCTCTTTCTCTCTATTGGAGAGAGAGAAAAATAAAAATAAAAAATAAATACAAGTGTTGCATTCTTATTGGAAGGACCACAAATACGGGGATCATCATAAATTTTTCCACTTTGTACTATATTTTCCCCTTTTGTGTGTTTTTATTTTTTCTGTACCGTTTCTTTTCTTTTCTTTTCTTTTCTTTTATTTTCTTTCTCTCTCTCTATTGGAGAGAAAAAAAAATAAAAAAATAAAAAATAAATACAAGTGTTGCATTCTTATTGGAAGGACCACAAATTCGGGGATCATAATAAATTTTTCCACTTTGTGCTATCTTTTTCCCTTTGTGTGTGCTTTATTTTTCTGTACCATTTCTTTTTTTTTCTTTCTCTCTCTTTTGGACAGAGAAAAAAAGAAGAAAAAGAAAAAGAAAAATAAATACAAGTGTTGTATTCTTATTGGAAGGACCCCAAATACGAGGATCATAATAAATTTTTCCACTTTGTGCTATCTTTTCCTGTTTTTGTGTGCTTTATTTTTTCTGTACCATTTCTTTTTTTTCTTTCTCTCTCTATTGGAGAGAGAAACAAAGAAAAAAATACAAGTGTTGCATTCTTATTGGAAGGACCACAAATACGGGGATCATAATAAATTTTTCCACTTTGTGCTATCTTTTCCCCTTTTTGTGTGCTTTATTTTTTCTGTACCATTTTTACTCTCTCTCTCTATTGGAGAGAGAAAAAAAGAAAAAAAGAAAAAGAAAAAAGAAATACAAGTGTTGCATTCTTATTGGAAGGACTACAAATACGGGGATCATAATAAATTTTTCCAATTTGTGCTATCTTTTCCCCTTTTTGTGTGCTTTATTTTTTCTGTACCATTTTTTCTCTTTCTCTCTATTGGAGAGAGAGAAAAATAAAAATAAAAAATAAATACAAGTGTTGCATTCTTATTGGAAGGACCACAAATACGGGGATCATCATAAATTTTTCCACTTTGTACTATATTTTCCCCTTTTGTGTGTTTTTATTTTTTCTGTACCGTTTCTTTTCTTTTCTTTTCTTTTCTTTCTCTCTCTATTGGAGAGAAACAAAAATAAAAAAATAAAAAATAAATACAAGTGTTGCATTCTTATTGGAAGGACCGCAAATTCGGGGATCATAATAAATTTTTCCACTTTGTGCTGTATTTTCCACTTTTTTGTGTTTTTATTTTTTCGTAACCATTTCTTTTCTTTTCTTTTCTTTCTCTCTCACTATTGGAAAAAGAAAAAATAAAAAATAAATAAATACAAGCGTTGCATTCTTATTGGAAGGACCACAAATACGGGGATCATAATAAATTTTTCCACTTTGTGCTATCTTTTTCCCTTTGTGTGTGCTTTATTTTTCTGTACCATTTCTTTTTTTTTCTTTCTCTCTCTTTTGGACAGAGAAAAAAAGAAAAAAAAGAAAAAGAAAAATAAATACAAGTGTTGTATTCTTATTGGAAGGACCACAAATACGCGGATCATAATAAAATTTTCCACTTTGTGCTATCTTTTCCCCTTTTTGTGTGCTTTATTTTTTCTGTACCATTTCTTTTTTTTCTTTCTCTCTCTATTGGAGAGAGAAACAAAGAAAAAAATGCAAGTGTTGCATTCTTATTGGAAGGACCACAAATACAGGGATCATAATAAATTTTTCCACTTTGCGCTATCTTTTCCCCTTTTTGTGTGCTTTATTTTTTCTGTACCATATTTTTTCTTTCTCTCTCTATTGGAGAGAGAAAAAAAAAAGAAAAAAGAAATACAAGTGTTGCATTCTTATTGGAAGGACCACAAATACGGGGATCATAATAAATTTTTCCACTTTGTGCTATCTTTTCCCCTTTTTGTGTGCTTTATTTTTTTGTACCATTTTTTTTCTTTCTCTCTATTGGAGACAGAAAAAAAGAAAAATAAAAAATAAATACAAGTGTTGCATTCTTACCATTTTTTTAATTTTTTTTTCTTTCTCTCTCTCTCTATTGGAGAGAGAAAAAATAAAAAATAAATAAATACAAGTGTTGCATTCTTATTGGAAGGACCACAAATACGGGGATCATAATAAATTTTTCCACTTTGTGCTATTTTTTTCCCTTTGTGTGTGCTTTATTTTTTCGGAACCATTTCTTTTCTTTTCTTTTCTTTCTCTCTCTCTATTGGAGAGAGAAAAAATAAAAAATAAATAAATACAAGTGTTGCATTCTTATTGGAAGGTCCACAAATATGGGGATCATAATAAATTTTTCCACATTGTGCTATCTTTTCCCCTTTTGTGTGCTTTATTTTTTCTGTACCATTTCTTTTTTTTTCTTTCTCTCTCTCTATTGGAGAGAGAAACAAAGAAAAAAAATACAAGTGTTGCATTCCTATTGGAAGGACCACAAATACGGGGATCATAATAAATTTTTCCACTTTGTGCTATATTTTCCCCTTTTTGTGTACTTTATTTTTTCTGTACCATTTCTTTTTTTTTTCTTTCTCTCTGTATTGGAGAGAGAAAAAAGAAAAATAAATAAATACAAGTGTTGCATTCTTATTGGAAGGTCCACAAATATGGGGATCATAATAAATTTTTCCACATTGTGCTATCTTTTCCCCTTTTGTATGCTTTATTTTTTCTGTACCATTTCTTTTTTTTTCTTTCTCTCTCTCTATTGGAGAGAGAAACAAAGAAAAAAATACAAGTGTTGCATTCCTATTGGAAGGACCACAAATACGGGGATCATAATAAATTTTTCCACTTTGTGCTATATTTTCCCCTTTTTGTGTACTTTATTTTTTCTGTACCATTTCTTTTTTTTTTCTTTCTCTCTTTATTGGAGAGAGAAAAAAAAAGAAAAAAAAATAAATACAAGTGTTTCATTCTTATTGGAAGGACCACAAAGACGGGGATCATAATAAATTTTTCCACTTTGTGCTATCTTTTCCCCTTTTTGTGTGCTTTATTTTTTCTGTACCATTTCTTTTTCTTTTTTTCTTTCTCTCTCTCTATTGCAGAGAGAAAAAAATAAAAAAATAAATACAAGTGTTGCATTCTTATTGGAAGAACCACAAATACGGGGATCATAATAAATTTTTCCTCTTTGTGCTATCTTTTCCCCTTTTTGTGTGCTTTATTTTTTTTTAACATTTTTTTTCTTTATCTCTCTATTGGAGAGAGAAAAAAGAAAAGTAAAAAAATAAATAGAAGTGTTGCATTCTTATGGGAAGAACCACAAATACGAGGATCATAATAAGTTTTAATAAATTTTTCCACTTTATGCTTTTTTACCCCTCTTTGTGTGCTTTATTTTTTCTGTACCATTTCTTTTTTTTTTTCTTTCTCTCTGTTGGAGAGAAAAAAAAATTAAAAAAAACAAAAAGAAAAAATAAATACAAGTGTTGTATTCTTATTGGAAGGACCACAATTACGGGGATCATAATAAATTTTTCCACTTTGTGCTATCTTTTTCCCTTTGTGTGTGCTTTATTTTTCTGTACCATTTCTTTTTTTTTCTTTCTCTCTCTTTTGGACAGAGAAAAAAAGAAAAAAAAGAAAAAGAAAAATAAATACAAGTGTTGTATTCTTATTGGAAGGACCACAAATACGGGGATCATAATAAATTTTTCCACTTTGTGCTATCTTTTCCTGTTTTTGTGTGCTTTATTTTTTCTGTACCATTTCTTTTTTTTTCTTTCTCTCTCTATTGGAGAGAGAAACAAATAAAAAAATAAAAAACTAAAAAATACAAGTGTTGCATTCTTATTGGAAGGACCACAAATACGGGGATCATAATAAATTTTTCCACTTTGTGCTATCTTTTCCCCTTTTTGTGTGCTTTATTTTTTCTGTACCATTTCTTTTTTTTTTCTTTCTCTCTATTGGAGAGAGAAATAAAGAAAAATAAATAAATAAAAGTGTTGCATTCTTATTGGAAGGACCACAAATACGGGGATCATAATAAATTTTTCCACTTTGTGCTATCTTTTCCCCTTTTTGTGTGCTTTATTTTTTCTGTACCATTTCTTTTTTTTTTCTTTCTCTCTATTGGAGAGAGAAAAAAAGAAAAATAAATAAATAAATGTTTTGCATTCTTATTGGAAGGACCACAAATACGGGGATCATAATAAATTTTTCCACTTTGTGCTATCTTTTCCCCTTTTTGTGTGCTTTATTTTTTCTGCACCATTTCTTTTTTTCTTTCTCTCTGTATTGGAGAGAGAAAAAAAGAAAAATAAAAAAATACAAGTGTTGCATTCTTATTGGAAGGACCACAAATACGAGGATCATAATAATTTTAATAAATTTTTCCAAATTTCCACTTTGTGCTATCTTTTCCCCTTTTCTGTACTTTATTTTTTCCGTACCATTTCTTTTTTTCTTTCTCTCTATGGGAGAGAGAAAAAAAGGAAAAAAAGAAAAAGAAAAATTAAATACAAATGTTGCATTCTTATTTGAAGCACCACTAATACGGGTATCGTAATAAATTTTTCCACTTTGTAATATCTTTTTCCTTTTTTGTGTGCTTTATTTTTTCTGTACCATTTTTTTTCTCTCTCTATTATAGAGAGAAAGAAAGAAAAAAGAAAATAAATACAAGTGTTGCATTCTTATTGGAAGGACCACAAATACGGGGATCATAATAAATTTTTCCACTTTGTGCTATCTTTTCCCCTTCTTGTGTGCTGTATTTTTTCTGTACCATTTCTTTTTCTTTCTCTCTCTATTGGAGAGAGAAATAAGAAAAAAGAAATACAAGTGTTGCATTCTTATTGGAAGGACCACAAATACGGGGATCATAATAAATTTTTCCACTTTGTGTTATCTTTTCCCCTTTTTGTGTGCTTTATTTTTTCTGTACAATTTCTTTTTTTTTTCTTTCTCTCTGTATTGAAGAGAGAAAAAAAGAACAAAAAATACAAGTGTTGCATTCTTATTGGAAGGTCCACAAATATGGGGATCATAATAAATTTTTCCACATTGTGCTATTTTTTTCCCCTTTTGTGTGCTTTATTTTTTTGTACCATTTTTTTTATTTTCTTTTTCTTTCTCTCTCTATTGGAGAGAGAAATAAAGAAAAAAGAAATAAAAGTGTTGCATTCTTATTCGATGGACCACAAATACGGGGATCATAATAAATTTTTCCACTTTGTGCTATCTTTTCCTTTTTTTGTGTGCTTTATTTTTTCTGTACCATTTCTTTTTTTTTCTTTCTCTTTATTGACAGAGAAAAAAAAAAAGAAAAAAAAATACAAGTGTTGCATTCTTATTGGAAGGACCACAAATACGGGGATCATAATAAATTTTTCCACTTTGTGCTATCTTTTCCCCTTCTTATGTGCTGTATTTTTTCTGTACTATTTCTTTTTTTTTCTTTCTCTCTATTGGAGAGAGAAAAAAAGAAAAATAAATAAATAAAAGTGTTGCATTCTTATTGGAAGGACCACAAATACGGGGATCATAATAAATTTTTCCACTTTGTGCTATCTTTTCCCCTTTTTGTGTGCTTTATTTTTTCTGTACCATTTCTTTTTTTTTTCTCCCTATTGGAGAGAGAAAAAAAGAAAAATAAATAAATAAAAGTTTTGCATTCTTATTGGAAGGACCACAAATACGGGGATCATAATAAATTTTTCCACTTTGTGCTATCTTTTCCCCTTTTTGTGTGCTTTATTTTTTCTGCACCATTTCTTTTTTTTCTTTCTCTCTCTGTATTGGAGAGAGAAAAAAAGAAAAATAAAAAATAAATACAAGTGTTGCATTCTTATTGGAAGGACCACAAATACGAGGATCATAATAATTTTAATAAATTTTTCCAAATTTCCACTTTGTGCTATCTTTTCCCCTTTTCTGTACTTTATTTTTTCTGTACCATATCTTTTTTTTCTTTCTCTCTCTATGGGAGAGAGAAAAAAAAAGAAAAAAGAAAAAGAAAAATTAAATACAAATGTTGCATTCTTATTTGAAGCACCACTAATACGGGTATCGTAATAAATTTTTCCACTTTGTAATATCTTTTTCCTTTTTTGTGTGCTTTATTTTTTCTGTACCATTTCTTTTTTTCTCTCTCTCTATTATAGAGAGAAAGAAAGAAAAAAGAAAATAAATACAAATGTTGCATTCTTAATGGAAGGACCACAAATACGGGGATCATAATAAATTTTTCCACTTTGTGTTATCTTTTCCCCTTTTTGTGTGCTTTATTTTTTCTGTACCATTTCTTTTTTTTTCTTTCTCTCTGTATTGGAGAGAGAAAAAAAGAAAAAAAAAATACAAGTGTTGCATTCTTATTGGAAGGTCCACAAATATGGGGATCATAATAAATTTTTCCACATTGTGCTATCTTTTCCCCTTTTGTGTGCTTTATTTTTTTTGTACCATTTCTTTTATTTTCTTTTTCTTTCTCTCTCTATTGGAGAGAGAAATAAAGAAAAAAGAAATACAAGTGTTGCATTCTTATTGGAAGGACCACAAATACGGGGATCATAATAAATTTTTCCACTTTGTGTTATCTTTTCCCCTTTTTGTGTGCTTTATTTTTTCTGTACCATTTCTTTTTTTTTCTTTCTCTCTGTATTGGAGAGAGAAAAAAAGAAAAAAAATACAAGTGTTGCATTCTTATTGGAAGGTCCACAAATATGGGGATCATAATAAATTTTTCCACATTGTGGTATTTTTTCCCCTTTTGTGTGCTTTATTTTTTTTGTACCATTTCTTTTATTTTCTTTTTCTTTCTCTCTCTATTGGAGAGAGAAATAAAGAAAAAAGAAATACAAGTGTTGCATTCTTATTGGATGGACCACAAATACGGGGATCATAATAAATTTTTCCACTTTGTGCTATCTTTTCCTTTTTTTGTGTGCTTTATTTTTTCTGTACCATTTCTTTTTTTTTTCTTTCTCTCTCTATTGACAGAGAAAAAAAAAAAGAAAAAAAAAATACAAGTGTTGCATTCTTATTGGAAGGACCACAAATACGGGGATCATAATAAATTTTTCCACTTTGTGCTATCTTTTCCCCTTCTTGTGTGCTGTATTTTTTCTGTACCATTTCTTTTTCTTTCTCTCTCTATTGGAGAGAGAAATAAAGAAAAAAGAAATACAAGTGTTGCATTCTTATTGGAAGGACCACAAATACGGGGATCATAATAAATTTTTCCACTTTGTGTTATCTTTTCCCCTTTTTGTGTGCGTTATTTTTTCTGTACCATTTCTTTTTTTTTCTTTCTCTCTGTATTGAGAGAAAAAAAGAACAAAAAATACAAGTGTTGCATTCTTATTGGAAGGTCCACAAATATGGGGATCATAATAAATTTTTCCACATTGTGCTATTTTTTCCCCTTTTGTGTGCTTTATTTTTTTTGTACCATTTTTTTATTTTCTTTTTCTTTCTCTCTCTATTGGAGAGAGAAATAAAGAAAAAAGAAATAAAAGTGTTGCATTCTTATTGGATGGACCACAAATACGGGGATCATAATAAATTTTTCCACTTTGTGCTATCTTTTCCTTTTTTGTGTGCTTTATTTTTTCTGTACCATTTCTTTTTTTTTCTTTCTCTCTATTGACAGAGAAAAAAAAAAAAAAAAAAAATTACAAGTGTTGCATTCTTATTAGAAGGACCACAAATACGGGGATCATAATAAATTTTTCCACTTTGTGCTATCTTTTCCCCTTTTTGTGTGCTTTATTTTTTCTGTACCATTTCTTTTTTTTTTCTTTCTCTCTATTGGAGAGAGAAATAAAGAAAAATAAATAAATAAAAGTGTTGCATTCTTATTGGAAGGACCACAAATACGGGGATCATAATAAATTTTTCCACTTTGTGCTATCTTTTCCCCTTTTTGTGTGCTTTATTTTTTCTGTACCATTTCTTTTTTTTTCTTTCTCTCTATTGGAGAGAGAAAAAAAGAAAAATAAATAAATAAAAGTTTTGCATTCTTATTGGAAGGACCACAAATACGGGGATCATAATAAATTTTTCCACTTTGTGCTATCTTTTCCCCTTTTTGTGTGCTTTATTTTTTCTGCACCATTTCTTTTTTTCTTTCTCTCTGTATTGGAGAGAGAAAAAAAGAAAAATAAAAAATAAATACAAGTGTTGCATTCTTATTGGAAGGACCACAAATACGAGGATCATAATAATTTTAATAAATTTTTCCACTTTGTGCTATCTTTTCCCCTTTTTGTGTGCTTTATTCTTTATATACCATTTCTTTTTTTTTCTTTCTCTCTCTATTGAGAGAGAAAAAAGAAAAGAAAAAAAAAATTAAATACAAATGTTGCATTCTTATTTGAAGCACCACAAATACGGGTATCATAATAAATTTTTCCACTTTGTGCTATCTTTTCCCCTTTTTGTGTGCTTTTTTTTTTCTGTACCATTTCTTTTTTTTTTTTTTTTCTCTCTATTGGAAAAAAAAAAAAAAAAAAAAAAAAAAAGAAAAAATAAATACAAGTGTTGTATTCTTATTGGAAGGACCACAATTACGGGGATCATAATAAATTTTTCCACTTTGTGCTATCTTTTCCCCTTTTTGTGTGCTTTATTTTTCTGTACCATTTCTTTTTTTTTCTTTCTCTCTCTATTGGAGAGAGAAAAAAAGAAAAAAAAATAAATACAAGTGTTGTATTCTTATTGGAAGGACCACAAATACGGGGATCATAATAAATTTTTCCACTTTGTGCTATCTTTTCCTGTTTTTGTGTGCTTTATTTTTTCTGTACCATTTCTTTTTTTTTCTTTCTCTCTCTATTGGAGAGAGAAACAAGAAAAAAAAAAAATACAAGTGTTGCATTCTTATTGGAAGGACCACAAATACGGGGATCATAATAAATTTTTCCACTTTGTGCTATCTTTTCCCCTTTTTGTGTGCTTTATTTTTTCTGTACCATTTCTTTTTTTTTTCTTTCTCTCTATTGGAGAGAGAAAAAAAGAAAAATAAATAAATAAAAGTGTTGCATTCTTATTGGAAGGACCACAAATACGGGGATCATAATAAATTTTTCCACTTTGTGCTATCTTTTCCCCTTTTTGTGTGCTTTATTTTTTCTGTACCATTTCTTTTTTTTTCTTTCTCTCTATTGGAGAGAGAAAAAAAGAAAAATAAATAAATATAAGTTTTGCATTCTTATTGGAAGGACCACAAATACGGGGATCATAATAAATTTTTCCACTTTGTGCTGTCTTTTCCCCTTTTTGTGTGCTTTATTTTTTCTGCACCATTTCTTTTTTTCTTTCTCTCTCTATTGGAGAGAGAAAAAAAGAAAAAAAAATAAATACAAGTGTTGCATTCTTATTGGAAGGACCACAAATACGAGGATCATAATAAATTTTTCCACTTTGTGCTATCTTTTCCCCTTGTTGTGTGCTTTATTTTTTCCGTACCATTTCTTTTTTTTCTTTCTCTCTCTATGGGAGAGAGAAAAAAAGCAAAAAAAGAAAAAGAAAAATTAAATACAAATGTTGCATTCTTATTTGAAGCACCACTAATACGGGTATCGTAATAAATTTTTCCACTTTGTAATATCTTTTTCCTTTTTTGTGTGCTTTATTTTTTCTGTACCATTTTTTTTCTCTCTCTCTCTTCTCTATAGAGAGAGAGAAAAAAAAAAAAAAGAAAATAAATACAAGTGTTGCATTCTTATTGGAAGGACCACAAATACGGGGATCATAATAAATTTTTCCACTTTGTGCTATCTTTTCCCCTTTTTGTGTGCTTTATTTTTTCTGTACAATTTCTTTTTCTTTCTCTCTCTATTGGAGAGAAAAAAGAAATACAAGTGTTGCATTCTTATTGGAAGGACCACAAATACGGGGATCATAATAAATTTTTCCACTTTGTGCTATCTTTTCCCCTTTTTTTGTGCTTTATTTTTTCTGTACAATTTCTTTTTTTTTCTTTCTCTCTGTATTGGAGAGAGAAAAAAAGAAAAAAAATACAAGTGTTGCATTCTTATTGGAAGGTCCACAAATATGGGGATCATAATAAATTTTTCCACATTGTGCTATTTTTTTCCCCTTTTGTGTGCTTTATTTTTTTGTACCATTTTTTTTATTTTCTTTTTCTTTCTCTCTCTATTGGAGAGAGAAAAAAGAAAAAAGAAATGCAAGTGTTGCATTCTTATTCGATGGACCACAAATACGGGGATCATAATAAATTTTTCCACTTTGTAATATCTTTTTCCCTTTTTGTGTGCTTTATTTTTTCTGTACCATTTCTTTTTTTTTCTTTCTCTCTATTATAGAGAGAAAAAAAGAAAAAGAAAAAAAATACAAGTGTTGCATTCTTATTGGAAGGACCACAAATACGGGGATCATAATAAATTTTTCCACTTTGTGCTATCTTTTCCCCTTCTTATGTGCTGTATTTTTTCTGTACTATTTCTTTTTTTTTCTTTCTCTCTCTATTGGAGAGAGAAAAAAGAAAAATAAATAAATAAAAGTGTTGCATTCTTATTGGAAGGACCACAAATACGGGGATCATAATAAATTTTTCCACTTTGTGCTATCTTTTCCCCTTTTTGTGTGCTTTATTTTTTCTGTACCATTTCTTTTTTTTTTTTCTCTCTCTCTATTGGAGAGAGAAAAAAGAAAAAAAAAATAAATAAATGTTTTGCATTCTTATTGGAAGGACCACAAATACGGGGATCATAATAAATTTTTCCACTTTGTGCTATCTTTTCCCCTTTTTGTGTGCTTTATTTTTTCTGCACCATTTCTTTTTTTTCTTTCTCTCTGTATTGGAGAGAGAAAAAAAGAAAAATAAAAAATAAATACAAGTGTTGCATTCTTATTGGAAGGACCACAAATACGAGGATCATAATAATTTTAATAAATTTTTCCACTTTGTGCTATCTTTTCCCCTTTTGTGTACTTTATTTTTTCTGTACCATTTCTTTTTTTTTCTTTCTCTCTCTATGGGAGAGAGAAAAAAAGAAAAAAAAGAAAAAGAAAAATTAAATACAAATGTTGCATTCTTATTTGAAGCACCACTAATACGGGTATCGTAATAAATTTTTCCACTTTGTAATATCTTTTTCCCTTTTGTGTGCTTTATTTTTTCTGTACCATTTCTTTTTTTTTCTCTCTCTATTGGAGAGAGAAAAAAAGAAAAAAAAATAAATACAAGTGTTGCATTCTTATTGGAAGGACCACAAATACGGGGATCATAATAAATTTTTCCACTTTGTGTTATCTTTTCCCCTTTTTGTGTGCTTTATTTTTTCTGTACCATTTCTTTTTTTTTCTTTCTCTCTGTATTGGAGAGAGAAAAAAAGAAAAAAAAATACAAGTGTTGCATTCTTATTGGAAGGTCCACAAATATGGGGATCATAATAAATTTTTCCACATTGTGCTATCTTTTCCCCTTTTGTGTGCTTTATTTTTTTTGTACCATTTCTTTTATTTTCTTTTTCTTTCTCTCTCTATTGGAGAGAGAAAAAAGAAAAAAGAAATACAAGTGTTGCATTCTTATTGGAAGGACCACAAATACGGGGATCATAATAAATTTTTCCACTTTGTGTTATCTTTTCCCCTTTTGTGTGCTTTATTTTTTTTGTACCATTTCTTTTATTTCTCTCTCTATTGGAGAGACAAAAAAATAAAAAGAAATACAAGTGTTGCATTCTTATTGGAAGGACCACAAATACGGGGATCATAATAAATTTTTCCACTTTGTGCTATCTTTTCCTTTTTTTGTGTGCTTTATTTTTTCTGTACCATTTCTTTTTTTTTCTTTCTCTCTCTATTGACAGAGAAAAAAAAAAAAAAAAAAAAAATACAAGTGTTGCATTCTTATTGGAAGGACCACAAATACGGGGATCATAATAAATTTTTCCACTTTGTGCTATCTTTTCCCCTTCTTGTGTGCTGTATTTTTTCTGTACCATTTCTTTTTCTTTCTCTCTCTATTGGAGAGAGAAATAAAGAAAAAAGAAATACAAGTGTTGCATTCTTATTGGAAGGACCACAAATACGGGGATCATAATAAATTTTTCCACTTTGTGTTATCTTTTCCCCTTTTTGTGTGCTTTATTTTTTCTGTACCATTTCTTTTTTTTTCTTTCTCTCTGTATTGAAGAGAGAAAAAAAGAACAAAAAATACAAGTGTTGCATTCTTATTGGAAGGTCCACAAATATGGGGATCATAATAAATTTTTCCACATTGTGCTATTTTTTCCCCTTTTGTGTGCTTTATTTTTTTTGTACCATTTTTTTATTTTCTTTTTCTTTCTCTCTCTATTGGAGAGAGAAATAAAGAAAAAAGAAATAAAAGTGTTGCATTCTTATTGGATGGACCACAAATACGGGGATCATAATAAATTTTTCCACTTTGTGCTATCTTTTCCTTTTTTGTGTGCTTTATTTTTTCTGTACCATTTCTTTTTTTTTTCTTTCTCTCTATTGACAGAGAAAAAAAAACAAAGAAAAAAAAATTACAAGTGTTGCATTCTTATTGGAAGGACCACAAATACGGGGATCATAATAAATTTTTCCACTTTGTGCTATCTTTTCCCCTTTTTGTGTGCTTTATTTTTTCTGTACCATTTCTTTTTTTTTTCTTTCTCTCTATTGGAGAGAGAAATAAAGAAAAATAAATAAATAAAAGTGTTGCATTCTTATTGGAAGGACCACAAATACGGGGATCATAATAAATTTTTCCACTTTGTGCTATCTTTTCCCCTTTTTGTGTGCTTTATTTTTTCTGTACCATTTCTTTTTTTTTCTTTCTCTCTCTATTGGAGAGAGAAAAAAAAGAAAAAAAGAAAAAAAAATAAATACAAGTTTTGCATTCTTATTGGAAGGACCACAAATACGGGGATCATAATAAATTTTTCCACTTTGTGCTATCTTTTCCCCTTTTTGTGTGCTTTATTTTTTCTGTACCATTTCTTTTTTTCTTTCTCTCTCTATTGGAGAGAGAAAAAAAAGAAAAAAAAATAAATACAAGTGTTGCATTCTTATTGGAAGGACCACAAATACGAGGATCATAATAATTTTAATAAATTTTTCCAAATTTCCACTTTGTGCTATCTTTTCCCCTTTTCTGTACTTTATTTTTTCCGTACCATTTCTTTTTTTTGTTTCTCTTTCTCTCTCTATGGGAGAGAGAGAAAAAAGCAAAAAAAGAAAAAGAAAAATTAAATACAAATGTTGCATTCTTATTTGAAGCACCACTAATACGGGTATCGTAATAAATTTTTCCACTTTGTAATATCTTTTTCCTTTTTTGTGTGCTTTATTTTTTCTGTACCATTTTTTTTCTCTCTCTATTATAGAGAGAAAGAAAGAAAAAAGAAAATAAATACAAGTGTTGCATTCTTATTGGAAGGACCACAAATACGGGGATCATAATAAATTTTTCCACTTTGTGTTATCTTTTCCCCTTTTTGTGTGCTTTATTTTTTCTGTACCATTTCTTTTTTTTTTCTTTCTCTCTGTATTGGAGAGAGAAAAAAAAAAAAAGAATACAAGTGTTGCATTCTTATTGGAAGGTCCACAAATTTGGGGATCATAATAAATTTTTCCACATTGTACTATCTTTTCCCCTTTTGTGTGCTTTATTTTTTCTGTACCATTTCTTTTTTTTTCTTTCTCTCTGTATTGGAGAGAAAAAAAAAGAAAAGAAAATAAATACAAGTGTTGCATTCTTATTGGAAGGACCACAAATACGAGAATCATAATAAATTTTTCCACTTTGTGCTATATTTTCCACTTTTTTTGTGTTTTTATTTTTTCAGAACCATTTCTTTTCTTTTCTTTTCTTTCTCTCTCTATTGGAGAGTGAAAAAAAGAAAAATAAATAAATAAAAGTGTTGCATTCTTATTGGAAGGACCACAAATACGGGGATCATAATAAATTTTTCCACTTTGTGCTATCTTTTCCCCTTTTTGTGTGCTATATTTTTTCTGTACCATTTCTTTTTTTTTCTTTCTCTCTGTATTGGAGAGAGAAAAAAAGAAAAAAAGAATACAAGTGTTGCATTCTTATTGGAAGGTCCACAAATATGGGGATCATAATAAATTTTTCCACATTGTGCTATTTTTTCCCCTTTTGTGTGCTTTATTTTTTTTGTACCATTTTTTTATTTTCTTTTTCTTTCTCTCTCTATTGGAGAGAGAAATAAAGAAAAAAGAAATAAAAGTGTTGCATTCTTATTGGATGGACCACAAATACGGGGATCATAATAAATTTTTCCACTTTGTGCTATCTTTTCCTTTTTTGTGTGCTTTATTTTTTCTGTACCATTTCTTTTTTTTCTTTCTCTCTATTGACAGAGAAAAAAAAAAAAAAAAATTACAAGTGTTGCATTCTTATTAGAAGGACCACAAATACGGGGATCATAATAAATTTTTCCACTTTGTGCTATCTTTTCCCCTTTTTGTGTGCTTTATTTTTTCTGTACCATTTCTTTTTTTTTTCTTTCTCTCTATTGGAGAGAGAAATAAAGAAAAATAAATAAATAAAAGTGTTGCATTCTTATTGGAAGGACCACAAATACGGGGATCATAATAAATTTTTCCACTTTGTGCTATCTTTTCCCCTTTTTGTGTGCTTTATTTTTTCTGTACCATTTCTTTTTTTTTCTTTCTCTCTATTGGAGAGAGAAAAAAAAAAAATAAATAAATAAAAGTTTTGCATTCTTATTGGAAGGACCACAAATACGGGGATCATAATAAATTTTTCCACTTGGTGCTATCTTTTCCCCTTTTTGTGTGCTTTATTTTTTCTGCACCATTTCTTTTTTTCTTTCTCTCTGTATTGGAGAGAGAAAAAAAGAAAAATAAAAAATAAATACAAGTGTTGCATTCTTATTGGAAGGACCACAAATACGAGGATCATAATAATTTTAATAAATTTTTCCAAATTTCCACTTTGTGCTATCTTTTCCCCTTTTCTGTACTTTATTTTTTCCGTACCATTTCTTTTTTTTCTTTCTCTCTCTATGGGAGAGAGAAAAAAAGCAAAAAAAGAAAAAGAAAAATTAAATACAAATGTTGCATTCTTATTTGAAGCACCACTAATACGGGTATCGTAATAAATTTTTCCACTTTGTAATATCTTTTTCCTTTTTTGTGTGCTTTATTTTTTCTGTACCATTTTTTTTTTCTCTCTATTATAGAGAGAAAGAAAAAAGAAAAAAGAAAATAAATACAAGTGTTGCATTCTTATTGGAAGGACCACAAATACGGGGATCATAATAAATTTTTCCACTTTGTGTTATCTTTTCCCCTTTTTGTATGCTTTATTTTTTCTGTGCCATTTCTTTTTTTTTTCTTTCTCTCTGTATTGGAGAGAGAAAAAAATAAAAAAAAATAAATACAAGTGTTGCATTCTTATTGGAAGGTCCACAAATTTGGGGATCATAATAAATTTTTCCACATTGTACTATCTTTTCCCCTTTTGTGTGCTTTATTTTTTCTGTACCATTTCTTTTTTTTTCTTTCTCTCTGTATTGGAGAGACAAATTAAGAAAAGAAAATAAATACAAGTGTTGCATTCTTATTGGAAGGACCACAAATACGAGAATCATAATAAATTTTTCCACTTTGTGCTATATTTTCCACTTTTTTTGTGTTTTTATTTTTTCGATACCATTTCTTTTCTTTTCTTTTCTTTCTATCTCTCTATTGGAGAGAGAAAAAAAATAAATAAATAAAAGTGTTGCATTCTTATTGGAAGGACCACAAATATGGGGATCATAATAAATTTTTCCACTTTGTGCTATCTTTTCCCCTTTTTGTGTGCTTTATTTTTTCTGCACCATTTCTTTTTTTTTCTTTCTCTCTGTATTGGAGAGAGAAAAAAAGAAAAATAAAAAATAAATACAAGTGTTGCATTCTTATTGGAAGGACCACAAATACGAGGATCATAATAATTTTAATAAATTTTTCCAAATTTCCACTTTGTGCTATCTTTTCCCCTTTTCTGTACTTTATTTTTTCTGTACCATTTCTTTTTTTTTCTTTCTCTCTCTATGGGAGAGAGAAAAAAAGAAAAAAAAAAAAAAGAAAAATTAAATACAAATGTTGCATTCTTATTTGAAGCACCACTAATACGGGTATCGTAATAAATTTTTCCACTTTGTAATATCTTTTTCCTTTTTTGTGTGCTTTATTTTTTCTGTACCATTTCTTTTTTTCTCTCTCTCTATTATAGAGAGAAAAAAAAAAAAAAAAAATAAATACAAATGTTGCATTCTTATTGGAAGGACCACAAATACGGGGATCATAATAAATTTTTCCACTTTGTGTTATCTTTTCCCCTTTTTGTGTGCTTTATTTTTTCTGTACCATTTCTTTTTTTTTCTTTCTCTCTGTATTGGAGAGAGAAAAAAAAAGAAAAAAAAAATACAAGTGTTGCATTCTTATTGGAAGGTCCACAAATATGGGGATCATAATAAATTTTTCCACATTGTGCTATCTTTTCCCCTTTTGTGTGCTTTATTTTTTCTGTACCATTTCTTTTATTTTCTTTTTCTTTCTCTCTCTATTGGAGAGAGAAAAAAAGAAAAAAGAAATACAAGTGTTGCATTCTTATTGGAAGGACCACAAATACGGGGATCATAATAAATTTTTCCACTTTGTGTTATCTTTTCCCCTTTTTGTGTGCTTTATTTTTTCTGTACCATTTCTTTTTTTTTCTTTCTCTCTGTATTGGAGAGAGAAAAAAAGAAAAAAAAATACAAGTGTTGCATTCTTATTGGAAGGTCCACAAATATGGGGATCATAATAAATTTTTCCACATTGTGGTATTTTTTCCCCTTTTGTGTGCTTTATTTTTTTTGTACCATTTCTTTTATTTTCTTTTTCTTTCTCTCTATTGGAGAGAGAAAAAAAGAAAAAAGAAATACAAGTGTTGCATTCTTATTGGAAGGACCACAAATACGGGGATCATAATAAATTTTTCCACCTTGTGCTATCTTTTCCTTTTTTTGTGTGCTTTATTTTTTCTGTACCATTCCTTTTTTTTTCTTTCTCTCTCTATTTGTGAGAGAAAAAAAAGAAAAAAGAAAAAAAAAAAATACAAGTGTTGCATTCTTATTGGAAGGACCACAAATACGGGGATCATAATAAATTTTTCCACTTTGTGCTATCTTTTCCCCTTCTTGTGTGCTTTATTTTTTCTGTACCATTTCTTTTTTTCTCTCTCTCTCTATTGGAGAGAGAAAAAAGAAAAAAGAAATACAAGTGTTGCATTCTTATTGGAAGGACCACAAATACGGGGATCATAATAAATTTTTCCACTTTGTGTTATCTTTTCCCCTTTTTGTGTGCTTTATTTTTTCTGTACCATTTCTTTTTTTTTCTTTCTCTCTGTATTGGAGAGAGAAAAAAGAAAAAAAATACAAGTGTTGCATTCTTATTGGAAGGTCCACAAATATGGGGATCATAATAAATTTTTCCACATTGTGCTATTTTTTCCCCTTTTGTGTGCTTTATTTTTTTTGTACCATTTTTTTTATTTTCTTTTTCTTTCTCTCTCTATTGGAGAGAGAAAAAAAAAAAAAAAAAAATAAAAGTGTTGCATTCTTATTGGATGGACCACAAATACGGGGATCATAATAAATTTTTCCACTTTGTGCTATCTTTTCCTTTTTTGTGTGCTTTATTTTTTCTGTACCATTTCTTTTTTTTTTCTTTCTCTCTATTGACAGAGAAAAAAAAACAAAGAAAAAAAAATTACAAGTGTTGCATTCTTATTGGAAGGACCACAAATACGGGGATCATAATAAATTTTTTCACTTTGTGCTATCTTTTCCCCTTTTTGTGTGCTGTATTTTTTCTGTACCATTTCTTTTTTTTTTCTCTCTCTCTAAAGAAAAATAAATAAATAAAAGTGTTGCATTCTTATTGGAAGGACCACAAATACGGGGATCATAATAAATTTTTCCACTTTGTGCTATCTTTTCCCCTTTTTGTGTGCTTTATTTTTTCTGTACCATTTCTTTTTTTTCTTTCTCTCTGTATTGGAGAGAGAAAAAAAGAAAAAATAAATACAAGTGTTGCATTCTTATTGGAAGGACCACAAATACGAGGATCATAATAAATTTTTCCACTTTGTGCTATCTTTTCCCCTTTTGTGTGCTTTATTTTTTCTGTACCATTTCTTTTTTTTTTCTTTCTCTCTCTATGGGAGAGAGAAAAAAAGGAAAAAAAGAAAAAGAAAAATTAAATACAAATGTTGCATTCTTATTTGAAGCACCACTAATACGGGTATCGTAATAAATTTTTCCACTTTGTAATATCTTTTTCCTTTTTTGTGTGCTTTATTTTTTCTGTACCATTTCTTTTTTTCTCTCTCTCTCTATTAGAGAGAAAGAAAGAAAAAAGAAAATAAATACAAGTGTTGCATTCTTATTGGAAGGTCCACAAATATGGGGATCATAATAAATTTTTCCACATTGTGTTATCTTTTCCCCTTTTGTGTGCTTTATTTTTTCTGTACAAAAGAAATACAAGTGTTGCATTCTTATTGGAAGGACCACAAATACGGGGATCATAATAAATTTTTCCACTTTGTGCTATCTTTTCCCCTTTTTGTGTGCTTTATTTTTTCTGTACCATTTCTTTTTTTTTCTTTCTCTCTGTATTGGAGAGAGAAAAAAAGAAAAAAAGAATACAAGTGTTGCATTCTTATTGGAAGGTCCACAAATATGGGGATCATAATAAATTTTTTCACATTGTGCTATCTTTTCCCCTTTTGTGTGCTTTATTCTTTTTGTACCATTTCTTTTCTTTTCTTTTTCTTTCTCTCTCTATTGGAGAGAGAAAAAAAAGAAAAGAAATACAAGTGTTGCATTCTTATTGGAAGGACCACAAATACGGGGATCATAATAAATTTTTCCACTTTCTGCTATCTTTTCCCCTTTTTGTGTGCTTTATTTTTTCTGTACAATTTCTTTTTTTTTCTTTCTCTCTATTGCAGAGAGAAAAAAAGAAAAAAAAATAAATACAAGTGTTGCATTCTTATTGGAAGGACCACAAATACGGGGATCATAATAAATTTTTCCACTTTGTGCTATCTTTTTCCCTTCTTGTGTGCTTTATTTTTTCTGTACCATTTCTTTTTTTTTCTTTCTCTCTGTATTGGAGAGAGAAAAAAAAAAAAAAAAATAAATACAAGTGTTGCATTCTTATTGGAAGGACCACAAATACGGGGATCATAATAAATTTTTCCACTTTGTGCTATCTTTTCCCCTTTTTGTGTGCTTTATTTTTTCTGTACCATTTCTTTTTTTTTCTTTCTCTCTGTATTGGTGAGAGAAAAAAAGAAAAAAAATAAATTCAAGTGTTGCATTCTTATTGGAAGGTCCACAAATATGGGGATCATAATAAATTTTTCCACATTGTGCTATCTTTTCCCCTTTTGTGTGCTTTATTTTTTCTGTACCATTTCTTTTCTTTTCTTTTCTTTTCTTTCTCTCTCTATTGGAGAGAGAAAAAAAAAATACAAGTGTTGCATTCTTATTGGAAGGACCACAAATACGGGGATCATAATAAATTTTTCCACTTTGTGCTATCTTTTCCCCTTTTTGTGTGCTTTATTTTTTCTGTACCATTTCTTTTTTTTTTCTTTCTCTCTCTATTGCAGAGAGAAAAAAAAAAAAAATAAATACAAGTGTTGCATTCTTATTGGAGGACCACAAATACGGGGATCATAATAAATTTTTCCACTTTGTGCTA